>NW_028188532.1:0-38000 GCF_964204655.1 Triturus cristatus
AGTTCTTTGCAAAATTGCTTTAGCTCTTTGTGTGTGTATTCTTCCAGATGCTCCACCTGGAACACTCTGTTGGCGTTGGTTTCTGCGGAGCTCATGGCGCTTCCTTCTGCCATCTTTGTTGGTCGTGCGTCCGTTGTTCACTGTACGATCTCTAGGTGATGGGCCCGAATCCCGTCGCTTGCCACCAATGTTAGACGGCGACCTCAGAGGAGCCCGGAAGGGGGTCCTGACTTCCCTGAGTCCCACCCGTGTAGTATTGTAGCCGGGCACTGGCGAGAGATTCCCCAGGGGGAGGAATCTCGCAACTAGGATCGTACTTCTGGCCCCCCACGACACAGAGAGACCACACTGGGTATTCTCAGAAAACAAGCTTTATCAAATAGGTATCACTGCAAATATGTACAAGGTGAGCACGGGCTCAAGAGTCTCGGAAAGGTAGGGGGTAGCGGGACTGTCTCTGGTAACGGTTCAAAGCAGGGCCGTATCCGGCGCACAGCTCACAATCCTCGAGCTGGGGGATACGTGGTCGGAGTCGGGGTCCAGCGGGACCGTGAGAGTCTGGGGGAGCCGCGAGTCACTCAGCGGGCTCAGGTACAGGTTCGGAGGTCTTACGATCTTCAAGGAGCCGCGAGTCACTCAGCAGGGCTCAGGTACAAGTTCGGAGGTCTTACGATCTTCAGGGAGCCGCGAGTCACTCAGCAGGGCTCAGGTACAAGTTCGGAGGTCTTACGATCTTCAGGGAGCCGCGAGTCACTCAGCAGGGCTCAGGTGGGTTCAAGTTCCAGGAGCCGCGACCACGTCGGCAGGCTCTCGTTGTTCCAGCGTCGAATCTGCCGGACAGTCTCAGAGCACCCCTTGTTATAGGTCGACCCCTCTTTGATGTCCGGAGTCTGTGCCGGCAGGGGTCTTGTCACCTGGGGGCCGCTCGTCGGGGTTACCTGCCATTGTCTTTTGATCCTTTCAGGGCCGGGTCGGGAGGAGTCCCAGACACCCAGCAGGCACGGAGCAAGCCCGCAGGGAGGCCGGACGGCCGATCGAAAGCCATCGTCCCAGGGGAGTTCAGAGGTGCGATAGAAACTGCTCCTCCCTCTCGCATCCCCTGGAAGCGTGATGTCCTCCAGCCGGAGTGGCGCCTCGAGGCCCGGGTCGCGCTGGGGCTGGCCGGCCATCTTGTTGCATGGAGTGGACACGCGGGCCCGGGGTGGCCGAAAGGAGGGAGGCCAGGGACGGGGATGTCCGGGGTTGGTGCTGGTGTCCGGGTGGGAAGAGTCGGCTGGGCCGGGTGCTTGGGCTGCAGGTACCAGGTTTCGGTGGTGCGGGGGCACGGAGGGCCATTCTACGAGGCCGGGTCCAACAATAGGCACACACCCCTCCTGTGTCTGGGCACTGCTGGGAGGACTCTGCACACACCCCTCCTGTGTCTGGGCACTGCTGGGAATGATAGGCACACACCCCTCCTGTGTCTGGGCACTGCTGGGAGGACTCTGCACACACCCCTCCTGTGTCTGGGCACTGCTGGGAATGATAGGCACACACCCCTCCTGTGTCTGGGCACTGCTGGGAGGACTCTGCACACACCCCTCCTGCGTCTGGGCACTGCTGGGAGGACTCTGCACACACCCCTCCTGTGTCTGGGCACTGCTGGGGGGACTCTGCACCCACCCCTCCTGCGTCTGGGCACTGCTGGGAATGATAGGCACACACCCTTCCTGTGTCTAGGCACTGCTGGGAGGACTCTGCACACACCCCTCCTGTGTCTGGGCACTGCTGGGAATGATAGGCACACACCCCTCCTGTGTCTGGGCACTGCTGGGAGGACTCTGCGCACACCCCTCCTGTGTCTGGGCACTGCTGGGAATGATAGGCACACGCCCCTCCTGTGTCTGGGCACTGCTGGGAGGAGTCTGCACACACCCCTCCTGCGTCTGGGCACTGCTGGGAATGATAGGCACACGCCCCTTCTGTGTCTGGGCACTGCTGGGAGGAGTCTGCACACACCCCTCCTGCGTCTGGGCACTGCTGGGAATGATAGGCACACACCCCTCCTGTGTCTGGGCACTGCTGGGAGGACTCTGCACACACCCCTCCTGCGTCTGGGCACTGCTGGGAGGACTCTGCACACACCCCTCCTGTGTCTGGGCACTGCTGGGAATGATAGGCACACACCCCTCCTGTGTCTGGGCACTGCTGGGAGGACTCTGCACACACCCCTCCTGCGTCTGGGCACTGCTGGGAGGACTCTGCACACACCCCTCCTGTGTCTGGGCACTGCTGGGGGACTCTGCACACACCCCTCCTGCGTCTGGGCACTGCTGGGAATGATAGGCACACACCCCTCCTGTGTCTGGGCACTGCTGGGAGGACTCTGCACACACCCCTCCTGTGTCTGGGCACTGCTGGGAATGATAGGCACACACCCCTCCTGTGTCTGGGCACTGCTGGGAAGACTCTGCAAACACCCCTCCTGTGTCTGGGCACTGCTGGGAATGATAGGCACACACCCCTCCTGTGGCTGGGCACTGCTGGGAGGACTCTGCACACACCCCTCCTGCATCTGGGCACTGCTGGGAGGACTCTGCACACACCCCTGCTGTGTCTGGGCACCGCTGGGGGGACTCTGCACCCACCCCTCCTGCGTCTGGGCACTGCTGGGAATGATAGGCACACACCCCTCCTGTGTCTAGGCACTGCTGGGAGGACTCTGCACACACCCCTCCTGTGTCTGGGCACTGCTGGGAATGATAGGCACACACCCCTCCTGTGTCTGGGCACTGCTGGGAGGACTCTGCACACACCCCTCTTGTGTCTGGGCAATGCTGGGAATGATAGGCACATGCCCTCCTGTGTCTGGGCACTGCTGGGAGGACTCTGCACACACCCCTCCTGCGTCTGGGCACTGCTGGGAGGACTCTGCACACACCCCTCCTGTGTCTGGGCACTGCTGGGAATGATAGGCACACACCCCTCCTGTGTGTGGGCACTGCTGGGAGGACTCTGCACACACCCCTCCTGTGTCTGGGCACTGCTGGGAATGATAGGCACACACCCCTCCTGTGTCTGGGCACTGCTGGGAGGACTCTGCACACACCCCTCCTGCGTCTGGGCACTGCTGGGAGGACTCTGCACACACCCCTCCTGTGTCTGGGCACTGCTGGGGGGACTCTGCACACACCCCTCCTGCGTCTGGGCACTGCTGGGAATGATATGCAGCCACCCCTCCTGTGACTGGGCACTGCTGGGAGGACTCTGCACACACCCCTCCTGCATCTGGGCACTGCTGGGAGGACTCTGCACACACCCCTCCTGTGTCTGGGCACTGCTGGGGGGACTCTGCACACACCCCTCCTGCATCTGGGCACTGCTGGGAATGATAGGCACACACCCCTCCTGTGTCTGGGCACTGCTGGGAGGACTCTGCACACACCCCTCCTGCGTCTGGGCACTGCTGGGAGGACTCTGCACACACCCCTCCTGCGTCTGGGCACTGCTGGGAATGATAGGCACACACCCCGCCTGTGTCTGGGCACTGCTGGGAATGATAGGCACACACCCCTCCTGTGTCTGGGCACTGCTGGGGGGACTCTGCACACACCCCTCCCATGTCTGGGCGCACTGCTGGGGGGACTCTGCACCCACCCCTCCTGAGTCTGGGCACTGCTGGGAATGATAGGCACACACCCCTCCTGTGTCTGTGCACTGCTGGGAGGACTCTGCACACACCCCTCCTGCGTCTGGGCACTGCTGGGAATGATAGGCACCCACCCCTCCTGTGTCTGGGCACTGCTGGGGGGACTCTGCACCCACCCCTCCTGCGTCTGGGCACTGCTGGGAGGACTCTGCACACACCCCTCCTGTGTCTGGGCACTGCTGGGAAGACTCTGCACACACCCCTCCTGTGTCTGGGCACTGCTGGGAATGATAGGCACACACCCCTCCTGTGTCTGGGCACTGCTGGGAGGACTCTGCACACACCCCTCCTGTGTCTGGGCACTGCTGGGAATGATAGGCGCACACCCCTCCTGTGTCTGGGCACTGCTGGGAGGACTCTGCACACACCCCTCCTGCATCTGGGCACTGCTGGGAGGACTATGCACACACCCCTCCTGTGTCTGGGCACTGCTGGGAATGATAGGCACACACCCCTCCTGTGTCTGGGCACTGCTGGGAGGACTCTGCACACACCCCTCCTGTGTCTGGGCACGGCTGGGAATGATAGGCACACACCCCTCCTGTGTCTGGGCCCTGCTGGGAGGACTCTGCAAACACCCCTCCTGCGTCTGGGCACTGCTGGGAGGACTCTGCACACACCCCTCCTGCGTCTGGGCACTGCTGGGAGGACTCTGCACACACCCCTACTGTGTCTGGGCACTGCTGGGGGGACTCTGCACACACCCCTCCTGCATCTGGGCACTGCTGGGAATGATAGGCACACACCCCTCCTGTGTCTGGGCACTGCTGGGAGGACTCTGCACACACCCCTCCTGCGTCTGGGCACTGCTGGGAGGACTCTGCACACACCCCTCCTGCATCTGGGCACTGCTGAGAATGATAGGCACACACCCCTCCTGTGTCTGGGCACTGCTGGGAATGATAGGCACACACCCCTCCTGTGTCTGGGCACTGCTGGGGGGCCTCTGCACACACCCCTCCTGTGTCTGGGCGCACTGCTGGGGGGACTCTGCACCCACCCCTCCTGCGTCTGGGCACTGCTGGGAATGATAGGCACACACCCCTCCTGTGTCTGTGCACTGCTGGGAGGACTCTGCACACACCCCTCCTGCGTCTGGGCACTGCTGGGAATGAAAGGCACCCACCCCTCCTGTGTCTGGGCACTGCTGGGGGGACTCTGCACCCACCCCTCCTGCGTCTGGGCACTGCTGGGAATGATAGGCACACACCCCTCCTGTGTCTGGCCACTGCTAGGAAGACTCTGCACACACCCCTCCTGTGTCTGGGCACTGCTGGGAATGATAGGCACACACCCCTCCTGTGTCTGGGCACTGCTGGGAGGACTCTGCACACACCCCTCCTGTGTCTGGGCACTGCTGGGAATGATAGGCACACACCCCTCCTGTGTCTGGGCACTGCTGTGAGGACTCTGCACACACCCCTCCTGCGTCTGGGCACTGCTGGGAGGACTCTGCACACACCCCTCCTGTGTCTGGGCACTGCTGGGAATGATAGGCACACACCCCTCCTGTGTCTGGGCACTACTGGGAGGACTCTGCACACACCCCTCCTGTGTCTGGGCACTGCTGGGAATGATAGGCACACACCCCTCCTGTGTCTGGGCACTGCTGGGAGGACTCTGCACACACCCCTCCTGCGTCTGGGCACTGCTGGGAGGACTCTGCACACACCCCTCCTGTGTCTGGGCACTGCTGGGGGGACTCTGCACACACCCCTCCTGCGTCTGGGCACTGCTGGGAATGATAGGCACCCACCCCTCCTGTGTCTGGGCAGTGCTGGGAGGACTCTGCACACACCCCTCCTGCGTCTAGGCACTGCTGGGAATGATAGGCACACACCCCTCCTGTGGCTGGGCACTGCTGGGAGGACTCTGCACACACCCCTCCTGCATCTGGGCACTGCTGGGAGGACTCTGCACACACCCCTGCTGTGTCTGGGCACCGCTGGGGGGACTCTGCACCCACCCCTCCTGCGTCTGGGCACTGCTGGGAATGATAGGCACACACCCCTCCTGTGTCTAGGCACTGCTGGGAGGACTCTGCACACACCCCTCCTGTGTCTGGGCACTGCTGGGAATGATAGGCACACACCCCTCCTGTGTCTGGGCACTGCTGGGAGGACTCTGCACACACCCCTCCTGTGTCTGGGCACTGCTGGGAATGATAGGCACACACCCCTCCTGTGTCTGGGCACTGCTGGAGGACTCTGCACACACCCCTCCTGCGTCTGGGCACTGCTGGGAGGACTCTGCACACACCCCTCCTGTGTCTGGGCACTGCTGGGGGGACTCTGCACACACCCCTCCTGCGTCTGGGCACTGCTGGGAATGATATGCAGCCACCCCTCCTGTGACTGGGCACTGCTGGGAGGACTCTGCACACACCCCTCCTGCATCTGGGCACTGCTGGGAGGACTCTGCACACACCCCTCCTGTGTCTGGGCACTGCTGGGGGGACTCTGCACACACCCCTTCTGCATCTGGGCACTGCTGGGAATGATAGGCACACACCCCTCCTGTGTCTGGGCACTGCTGGGAGGACTCTGCACACACCCCTCCTGCGTCTGGGCACTGCTGGGAGGACTCTGCACACACCCCTCCTGCGTCTGGGCACTGCTGGGAATGATAGGCACACACCCCGCCTGTGTCTGGGCACTGCTGGGAATGATAGGCACACACCCCTCCTGTGTCTGGGCACTGCTGGGGGGACTCTGCACACACCCCTCCCATGTCTGGGCGCACTGCTGGGGGGACTCTGCACCCACCCCTCCTGAGTCTGGGCACTGCTGGGAATGATAGGCACACACCCCTCCTGTGTCTGTGCACTGCTGGGAGGACTCTGCACACACCCCTCCTGCGTCTGGGCACTGCTGGGAATGATAGGCACCCACCCCTCCTGTGTCTGGGCACTGCTGGGGGGACTCTGCACCCACCCCTCCTGCGTCTGGGCACTGCTGGGAGGACTCTGCACACACCCCTCCTGTGTCTGGGCACTGCTGGGAAGACTCTGCACACACCCCTCCTGTGTCTGGGCACTGCTGGGAATGATAGGCACACAACCCTCCTGTGTCTGGGCACTGGTGGGAGGACTCTGCACACACCCCTCCTGTGTCTGGGCACTGCTGGGAATGATAGGCGCACACCCCTCCTGTGTCTGGGCACTGCTGGGAGGACTCTGCACACACCCCTCCTGCATCTGGGCACTGCTGGGAGGACTATGCACACACCCCTCCTGTGTCTGGGCACTGCTGGGAATGATAGGCACACACCCCTCCTGTGTCTGGGCACTGCTGGGAGGACTCTGCACACACCCCTCCTGTGTCTGGGCACGGCTGGGAATGATAGGCACACACCCCTCCTGTGTCTGGGCCCTGCTGGGAGGACTCTGCAAACACCCCTCCTGCGTCTGGGCACTGCTGGGAGGACTCTGCACACACCCCTCCTGCGTCTGGGCACTGCTGGGAGGACTCTGCACACACCCCTACTGTGTCTGGGCACTGCTGGGGGGACTCTGCACACACCCCTCCTGCATCTGGGCACTGCTGGGAATGATAGGCACACACCCCTCCTGTGTCTGGGCACTGCTGGGAGGACTCTGCACACACCCCTCCTGCGTCTGGGCACTGCTGGGAGGACTCTGCACACACCCCTCCTGCATCTGGGCACTGCTGAGAATGATAGGCACACACCCCTCCTGTGTCTGGGCACTGCTGGGAATGATAGGCACACACCCCTCCTGTGTCTGGGCACTGCTGGGGGGACTCTGCACACACCCCTCCTGTGTCTGGGCGCACTGCTGGGGGGACTCTGCACCCACCCCTCCTGCGTCTGGGCACTGCTGGGAATGATAGGCACACACCCCTCCTGTGTCTGTGCACTGCTGGGAGGACTCTGCACACACCCCTCCTGCGTCTGGGCACTGCTGGGAATGAAAGGCACCCACCCCTCCTGTGTCTGGGCACTGCTGGGGGGACTCTGCACCCACCCCTCCTGCGTCTGGGCACTGCTGGGAATGATAGGCACACACCCCTCCTGTGTCTGGCCACTGCTAGGAAGACTCTGCACACACCCCTCCTGTGTCTGGGCACTGCTGGGAATGATAGGCACACACCCCTCCTGTGTCTGGGCACTGCTGGGAGGACTCTGCACACACCCCTCCTGTGTCTGGGCACTGCTGGGAATGATAGGCACACACCCCTCCTGTGTCTGGGCACTGCTGGGAGGACTCTGCACACACCCCTCCTGCGTCTGGGCACTGCTGGGAGGACTCTGCACACACCCCTCCTGTGTCTGGGCACTGCTGGGAATGATAGGCACACACCCCTCCTGTGTCTGGGCACTACTGGGAGGACTCTGCACACACCCCTCCTGTGTCTGGGCACTGCTGGGAATGATAGGCACACACCCCTCCTGTGTCTGGGCACTGCTGGGAGGACTCTGCACACACCCCTCCTGCGTCTGGGCACTGCTGGGAGGACTCTGCACACACCCCTCCTGTGTCTGGGCACTGCTGGGGGGACTCTGCACACACCCCTCCTGCGTCTGGGCACTGCTGGGAATGATAGGCACCCACCCCTCCTGTGTCTGGGCAGTGCTGGGAGGAGTCTGCACACACCCCTCCTGCGTCTAGGCACTGCTGGGAGGACTCTGCACACACCCCTCCTGTGTCTGGGCACTGCTGGGGGGACTCTGCACACACCCCTCCTGTGTCTGGGCACTGCTGGGGGGACTCTGCACCCACCCCTCCTGCATCTGGGCACTGCTGGGAATGATAGGCACACACCCCTCCTGTGTCTGGGCACTGCTGGTAGGACTCTGCACACACCCCTCCTGTGTCTGGGCACTGCTGGGAATGATAGGCACACACCCTTCCTGTGTCTGGGCACTGCTGGGAGGACTCTGCACACACCCCTCCTGTGTCTGGGCACTGCTGGGAATGATAGGCACACACCCCTCCTGTGCACTGCTGGGAGGACTCTGCACACACCCCTCCTGCGTCTGGGCACTGCTGGGAGGACTCTGCACACACCCCTCCTGTGTCTGGGCACTGCTGGGAATGATAGGCACACACCCCTCCTGTGTCTGGGCACTGCTGGGAGGACTCTGCACACACCCCTCATGTGTCTGGGCACTGCTGGGAATGATAGGCACACATCCCTCCTGTGTCTGGGCACTGCTGGGAGGACTCTGCACACACCCCTCCTGTGTCTGGGCACTGCTGGGAATGATAGGCACACATCCCTCATGTGTCTGGGCACTGCTGGGAGGACTCTGCACACACCCCTCCTGCGTCTGGGCACTGCTGGGAGGACTCTGCACACACCTCTCCTGTGTATGGGCACTGCTGGGAATGATAGGCACACACCCCTCCTGTGTCTGGGCACTGCTGGGAGGACTCTGCACACACCCCTCCTGTGTCTGGGCACTGCTGGGAATGATAGGCACACACCCCTCCTGTGTCTGGGCACTGCTGGGAGGACTCTGCACACACCCCTCCTGCGTCTGGGCACTGCTGGGAGGACTCTGCACACACCCCTCCTGTGTCTGGACACTGCTGGGGGGACTCTGCACACACCCCTCCTGCGTCTGGGCACTGCTGGGAATGATAGGCACCCACCCTTCCTGTGTCTGGGCACTGCTGGGAGGACTCTGCACACACCCCTCCTGTGTCTGGGCACTGCTGGGAATGATAGGCACACACCCCTCCTGTGTCTGGGCACTGCTGGGAGGACTCTGCACACACCCCTCCTGCGTCTGGGCACTGCTGGGAGGACTCTGCACACACCTCTCCTGTGTCTGGGCACTGCTGGGAATGATAGGCACACACCCCTCCTGTGTCTGGGCACTGCTGGGAGGACTCTGCACACACCCCTCATGTGTCTGGGCACTGCTGGGAATGATAGGCACACGCCCCTCCTGTGTCTGGGCACTGCTGGGAGGAGTCTGCACACACCCCTCCTGCGTCTGGGCACTGCTGGGAATGATAGGCACACACCCCTCCTGTGTCTGGGCACTGCTGGGAGGACTCTGCACACACCCCTCCTGCGTCTGGGCACTGCTGGGAGGACTCTGCACACACCCCTCCTGTGTCTGGGCACTGCTGGGAATGATAGGCACACACCCCTCCTGTGTCTGGGCACTGCTGGGAGGACTCTGCACACACCCCTCCTGCGTCTGGGCACTGCTGGGAGGACTCTGCACACACCCCTCCTGTGTCTGGGCACTGCTGGGGGACTCTGCACACACCCCTCCTGCGTCTGGGCACTGCTGGGAATGATAGGCACACACCCCTCCTGTGTCTGGGCACTGCTGGGAGGACTCTGCACACACCCCTCCTGTGTCTGGGCACTGCTGGGAATGATAGGCACACACCCCTCCTGTGTCTGGGCACTGCTGGGAGGACTCTGCACACACCCCTCCTGCGTCTGGGCACTGCTGGGAGGACTCTGCACACACCCCTCCTGTGTCTGGACACTGCTGGGGGGACTCTGCACACACCCCTCCTGCGTCTGGGCACTGCTGGGAATGATAGGCACCCACCCTTCCTGTGTCTGGGCACTGCTGGGAGGACTCTGCACACACCCCTCCTGTGTCTGGGCACTGCTGGGAATGATAGGCACACACCCCTCCTGTGTCTGGGCACTGCTGGGAGGACTCTGCACACACCCCTCCTGCGTCTGGGCACTGCTGGGAGGACTCTGCACACACCTCTCCTGTGTCTGGGCACTGCTGGGAATGATAGGCACACGCCCCTCCTGTGTCTGGGCACTGCTGGGAGGACTCTGCACACACCCCTCATGTGTCTGGGCACTGCTGGGAATGATAGGCACACGCCCCTCCTGTGTCTGGGCACTGCTGGGAGGAGTCTGCACACACCCCTCCTGCGTCTGGGCACTGCTGGGAATGATAGGCACACACCCCTCCTGTGTCTGGGCACTGCTGGGAGGACTCTGCACACACCCCTCCTGCGTCTGGGCACTGCTGGGAGGACTCTGCACACACCCCTCCTGTGTCTGGGCACTGCTGGGAATGATAGGCACACACCCCTCCTGTGTCTGGGCACTGCTGGGAGGACTCTGCACACACCCCTCCTGCGTCTGGGCACTGCTGGGAGGACTCTGCACACACCCCTCCTGTGTCTGGGCACTGCTGGGGGACTCTGCACACACCCCTCCTGCGTCTGGGCACTGCTGGGAATGATAGGCACACACCCCTCCTGTGTCTGGGCACTGCTGGGAGGACTCTGCACACACCCCTCCTGTGTCTGGGCACTGCTGGGAATGATAGGCACACACCCCTCCTGTGTCTGGGCACTGCTGGGAGGACTCTGCAAACACCCCTCCTGTGTCTGGGCACTGCTGGGAATGATAGGCACACACCCCTCCTGTGGCTGGGCACTGCTGGGAGGACTCTGCACACACCCCTCCTGCATCTGGGCACTGCTGGGAGGACTCTGCACACACCCCTGCTGTGTCTGGGCACCGCTGGGGGGACTCTGCACCCACCCCTCCTGCGTCTGGGCACTGCTGGGAATGATAGGCACACACCCCTCCTGTGTCTAGGCACTGCTGGGAGGACTCTGCACACACCCCTCCTGTGTCTGGGCACTGCTGGGAATGATAGGCACACACCCCTCCTGTGTCTGGGCACTGCTGGGAGGACTCTGCACACACCCCTCTTGTGTCGGGGCACTGCTGGGAATGATAGGCACACGCCCTCCTGTGTCTGGGCACTGCTGGGAGGACTCTGCACACACCCCTCCTGCGTCTGGGCACTGCTGGGAGGACTCTGCACACACCCCTCCTGTGTCTGGACACTGCTGGGAATGATAGGCACACACCCCTCCTGTGTGTGGGCACTGCTGGGAGGACTCTGCACACACCCCTCCTGTGTCTGGGCACTGCTGGTGTAGTGAGTTCTCTCTGAATACGTGTGGGCATTGTTAAGTTGGCATAACCACGTTAGATGTTAGAAAGCCATCTTTTTGCTTTTGCACACGGCACTGCGTTTACATGTTATTTCTTAAAACAAACTGCTGACTCGCGACTTGCTTCACACAAGAGCAATCTGTTGTTACCATCCCAGGCTCTGCGCAGCGACCTTGGTCTGTACATGGTGTGACAAACAGTCTGGGTTATTACACAATGCATGTTTTTCACTCTAGGTTGATCGGCCCACTATTTAGCCATAACACGCGCGCAGCTGCAAATGCCTGAAAATTAGTGCTTTTAGTATCACAGACATCATGTTTATTATTCAGACCGAAGACGAGCCTTCCTGCGAGAAGACTCCTGATGCTCCTGTGATGTGATTTCACTAGGCTGATCTTTGAGGTATGGGGTCCCCTATTCAAGCCTAAGAGACCTTCTATTAGCATAATAATAATATTAGCTTCTTAGTAAAGGGAAGGTGGTAGTATCCACTGTCATTATAATATGATCACCCCTTTTATATTCTATGGTATTGTAACTATGTTGCTGGTTTTGATATTAATCATTTGTCTGCTTGTATTAGCCAAAGTACTGCATCTTAGGACACGTGGTCTATAAAAATAAACCCCTTTTATTTACAACGTGTCTCTGTTGATTATTGTTGTGGACTGATGTGGGAATAATATACGAACAGGTATTTCCGATTCCCACCATTCCTGAGTATGTACTGAGTCGCGTGTTCTGGGTTGTCTTTTCACTGGGACCGCCGAGCTAAATCTCGGATAACGAATGGGACACTTATGCTAGCCGGATACTGGGTTCTGGGTTCTGAGGTGAGTTTCTGGTACACCACAATTCACTGAGGTCCTGGGGTTCTTCGCATAGTTCTGTGTATCAGCAGAATCCCTGCAACATGGCGCACCTAACGTTTGGTCTATGAGTTGAAACGCCTTAGTAGTGCTTACATTTAGTCCACAACACCCTCATTCTTGTTTCCGGATAACAAGTCTGACGGATTTAAACCTACCTAGTTCTATTGATATAGGTTCTTTCAAGCTTGATCATTAAAAAGGTTATTGAACCCTTGTGCTACTAAATACTTGAAGTATAGCTTGTCCTTATGGCAGTAGACATTGCGGCGCACAGCCGTGCAGCTCTGAAACGTCATTTGACGCAGTATGGGGTGCCGGACACGGGCATGGACGTCATCTTTGTGGTGGGAGCCGATGCGGCTCACCCGTTTGAGTTGTTCTATTCCTGGGTGACGATTCCGGCAGTCAGTGGGGATGACGATACCTTTCATTCTTACACTGCTACTGCCGTGCCTGCTAACTATGCGCCGTATAGGACACAGGAGATACCAATATCTGCTTGGCAACATCAGATTTGGTTTAATGGCGCCCTCCCCCATGTGGTTATACCGCCGAGAATGGGCCCTTTATCAATTGCAGGGGCCACTTGGCCGGTACTAGCCGGATTTACGCCTCATCCCCGTTACCTCACGGTGACGGTGGCTGAATTGCGTGTACTACACACTGCCCTTATATCAGTATATAGGGCGTTGGTGCAGTATGTGTCGCGCACTGTACAGGCGGGGGCGCCTGTTAGTGCGGGACAACCTAGTGATCGTCACGCGGTGGTCATTAGTCCTGTTATGGTCAATTCTGTTATGGGCAAGCGCCCCCTCACAAGGGATGATTATCCTTTTTGGCTTGCTGAAAAATTTGACCAAATAGAGGCGGTTTATCCGCATACAACTCCTGTGGAAAAACACAGGATCCTCACCATTAGTTTGCCTAAAGACTTAGTTCCCCATATAGATGATTGTGTATCCTGGGGTAAGATTTTTGCTGCGACGTACGCGCAGTGCTTCGGCACTCCGTCTATGTTACAGCTGCCCTCCATAATTAAACAGGTTCAAGAGGACCATGGAGCGGAGTCTGCGATAGAATTGGGGATGCGGCTCCTCGGAGATTTTGGCCTGGTGGCTACCATGATAATGGGAAACCTTAAGGGTGATGCGTTGCACTTTCAGGTTCGTAATGAACTGAAGAAAGTTGCTGAAGAGGACAAGCCGCAGGAATTTGCAAAAATAATTTCAGAAGCATATTGCGATTTGGGTCGTAGCTCTTTAGGAGTTAAGCCTGTGATCAAAAATCCCGATTCTAAGCAGCAGGGTAAGGCAGAAACTTTTGGTAAGGATGGTCGGCCAATTTTTCCAAAACAACCTTGGCGGACTAAACAACAGGGAAAGCAGCAGCAGCAGAAACAGGGCTCTCGGCCTGCCTCTCCCGTTCAGTCAAGTAGTGAACGCACTTATGATCTGCGAGATCGTGCTACTATTAAGTCTCCTGATAGATTTCAGGTTTCTGAACCGCGCTCTCCTCGTTCTTCACAGGAAACATCGGCTACACAGTCTGGTGGCGGAGGCGG
Source organism: Triturus cristatus (assembly GCF_964204655.1). Taxonomy (NCBI): domain Eukaryota; kingdom Metazoa; phylum Chordata; class Amphibia; order Caudata; family Salamandridae; genus Triturus; species Triturus cristatus. Next base: position 14,053 of record NW_028188532.1, read on the forward strand.
TGGCAAAGGTCGGGGTGCTCCACAACAGCGTGACCAACCCCGACAGACTGAGGGTAAAGGCAAGCAGGACGAGTTTGCTCGACAAAGACCCCCGTTTCAGAAGAAGAAAGTGGCGGCTCTGACGGCAAAATATGCCTCAGATAGTGCGGACACAGCTTCAGAACCGGACATGGGCGCTGACGCTACTGGACAGCGCAGCAGAAATTACCATAGTCCGTCAAGCTCTGCGTCCATTTCTGGCGGCGACAGCAACTGATGTATTGGTTACTGTTGAAACAGCTGATACCAGAGTGGCTCCCCCTGATAGACTTTATGAAATAGTCTTATTAATAGAGGGTGACATACAACGTACTATAAAAGGGATTTTTTGGGATAATCTGACCACCACCTATGATATCCTCCTAGCGGAGGCAGATTGGCCCCCAGCCTTCATTTTGGAAGCTCCTAGAGGGGAGGAGAAAATCCTCCCGTCCTTTGCGCACACGGTGCCTAAGGACCAAGCTGAAATGTACGCTGGTGAGTGGGCGCTGGCTCTTGCGCCAGCGGTGTATCGTACTCAGGTGGGTTGGGACCGGTTGTCCCCCTGCCATGAGATTCCATTGCGGTCTATGCCCCAGCCACAGCCCCAATATCCCATGCGTCGTGAAGCTAGACCTCACGTCGCGGCGATCCTTGAACAATTGGAATATCAGGGTGTAATTGAAACATGTGTGTCCCCTATGAATAACCCTTTATTCACTGTGACGAAGCCTGACGGCTCGTACCGTTTAGTTTTGGATTACCGGCACCTAAACTCCCATTGCCGGACCTGCGCGGTACAAAATACACATAGCTCGGCTCTAGTCGACAGTCTCGTGCGTAAACGGTTTAAAACGACACTTGACATTTCCAATGGCTTTTTTAGCCATAACCTGTCCACACTGAGTAGCCAGTGGACAGCGTTTACTTCGGGCGGTAAACAAAAACAGTTTACGAGATTAGCCATGGGCTACAAAAATAGCCCTGGCGTCTTTTCCGCTCGCGTGGTTTCTCTCTTAGAAAGAATAGACCCCGAGGCATTCTCCTATGTTGACGATATCTACCTCACGGATGACGAGCTGTTGCCGCATCTGTCTCGAGTCGACAATATTGTAGTGAGTTTTGCTGACTATGGCTACAAATTCAATTTTGCGAAGTCTCACATCGCGGAATATACAGTGTTGTTTTTGGGCTACGAGCTCAATAATGAAGGTAAGGGGTTAGCTCCCCACTTTCTGGAGAAGTGCGCATGCTTGAGTGCGCCAACGACACTAAAGAAATTACAATCTCTGCTGGGTTTCCTGAATTTCGGCCGTACGTACATTCCTGATTATGCCCAGCGTATCAAGCCGCTTTACGCCTTGGTACAACCCACATTTTCGAAGTCTAGCTGGCAGCTGGAACATTCTAAAATTTTACAGTCTTTACAGGCTGACCTTCTTGCTTCACAATATTTGCTGACACGTGATAACCGCACTAACCTGGTGATAAGAATAGTGCCAGGCGCCGTGGGTTTCACGTATTTGACGTTTAATGAGGGCGATACAGTCCCCATTGCGTACAAATCCCACTTGTACACCTCTGCTGAATTACGTTTTTCCGCGGTCGAAAAAGTTCTGACTGCTGTACAGATGGCGATCCTTAAAGAACGCGCACTGTCACATGGGAAACAGATTCTGGTTGTAACACCCTATCCCGCCTTAGAAGCGGTGACAAAGGCAAGTGTACCAAATTCTAAAGCTTTGCATCCTCGGTGGATACAATGGGCCACGACACTGACGTCGCCAGACGTCACCTACATCTTTGATGCCTCATTACAGACTCAAGAGTTCTTGCAGTATGAATTCGTTCATCCGGCTCCTCTGTCTTTGCGCCCGCTCGAAGAATACCATTGTGTCATATACACTGACGGGTCTGCGCAGCCCGCAATTGGATCAAAGCACGCCTACTCAGCGGCTTGCGCAATTGTCGTAGGTACTTTCGTAAATGGTGAATTCCAATCTGATGCAGTGCATACGCAGTCATTGGGCGATTGTACCGCGCAATTGGCGGAGCTTCGGGCTCTAGTGCTTGCACTGGAGTTTGCTGATCCCCGAGTCACTACTCTAATTGTGAGTGATTCTTTCTACTGTGTCCAGTCCTATAATGACAATTTACACTTCTGGTCTCAGAATGATTATCGAGACACAAAAGGTGGCACAATTAAGCATAAAACGCTTTGGGTTCGAGTGGCGGACTTTAAAGAACGTCTCCCACTCGTGAATGTAATTCACACTCTTGGTCACCAGCGACTTGGTGTCCATGCTGTCGGCAACAGCTTGGCTGACGAGGCAGCAAAAACAGCAGTGGCTACATACTTAGTGGCAGCAGTTACCAGATCAAAAAGTAAGATTGATGATGACATCTTGGCAGCTATTGCTGCTACAGAAAAGGGAGGCGATTACCCGAAGGGTTTTCCTTCTCGTTATATTTACCATTTAAGTCCTGATAATGTCCCATTAGTGAGGATTAACGACGTTGGTGACAGAATTATTCCCAACGCGGACTGCAGACCCGCACTGATTCTGGCTGCTCATGAGGGGTTGGCGTCAGCCCACGCCGGAGTGTCAGCCACTATATCTCTGCTACAACAACGTTACTGGTGGTTTGGTTTATATAAACAAGCGCGCGCTTATGTTCTTGATTGTGACATTTGCCAACAGATTAAACCTTCTACTGTTGCGCGCCCATCGCAAACACAGTTGTACATATCCAATAAACCATTTGGTTGTGTTTATTTGGATCACTGCGGTCCTTTTTCTTCTGATACTGCGTACAAGTACATCTTGGTTGCAGTGGATTCGTGCACACGTTTTCTGTGGGTATGGCCACAAAGGAGTGCTGACTCGCGGACTGTCATCAGAGATTTGCGTGTCTTTGTGGGAACTTTTGCGTGTGGTACCTTCCATTCTGATCAGGGCCCTGCGTTCGCCTCTAAGGCTTACAAGGAGGCTATGAGAAATTTGGGGGTCCTAGTCAAATTTTCGTCCCCCTACCGACCTGAGGGTAATAGTGTGGTGGAGCGAATGAACCGTGACTTAAAGCAATCATTGACAGCCCGTGTTTTAGGCACAGGCCGGAACTGGCTAGCCCATTTGTATAACGTTCAACGTGCACTTAATAATCTCCCTAGAAGGTCTCTGGGTGGGCGGACCCCGTACATGATGCTCTTCGGAATCAGAATGTTTGTACCAGACCTTGATGGTCTAGACATGGCGGCGTCGACCGCACCCTTTGACGTAGATGATCACTGTGCTGTTTTACAGACTCTACAAGAAGCCAGAGACACTCTATCGAAGGAACACATGCCCTCCACATCTGAAGTCGAAGTTCAGGTTCCGGTAGTCGGCTGGCTACCCCGAGTTGGAGATCTGGTCCGTGAGAAGGTGGAGAACAAGAAGGAGTTCGGCCCCTCTTATCGTGCACCAGTTCCAGTGCTTGGAGTGCAGGGTACAAGAACAGTCATTTTACCTCCACTTCCTGGTCGCAAAGAAAACAGGTACATCTCTATTGACAATGTCAAACTTCAGCGAGTGGCCGATACTTCTTAGCATGACTCCAGCAGTTTCATGCCAGACGATGCAAAGAAATTCAATGTTGACTCTTGCTTCTAACACCTTGCCTGATGTTGCCATCGAGATGCAATCGGTTACTGATCCCTTGTTGATACCGCCGGCTGGTGGTTTGCCCGAAGAGACTGAGTATGCTTATCCTACACGTGGTCCCTCGCCTGTTTTGCAATCTACGGCGCTTGGACAGTCCCGCTTCTCCTTTGACACTAACTCGTTGCCCTTAAGCCCCCCATCGAACATTGCTGTTTTTTTCAGCTGGTTTAAGAGACATTTTTTGATTGCCCCTTGGACATACATTTGGCTGTTGCTTTTCAGTATTTTTTTGTTTATGTCCATTGGATTCGTGATAGTTTTTTTCCGTCTTGTGGATGGCCACTATCTGAGTGAGAGATCGACAATTAGACTTATCAATGGAACTTTGGCCCCCCACTCCTCGTCCCACGTCATGAAGAGGGACCAGACTTTTGTGAATATTACTGCCTGGCCCGTCTTGGATGGAATCGCATGGGATGCTGTTAAATTCCAAATTCATGGGCCTACAGAGGTCATTAATGTACCAAATGTATTTCGTGTTTCTATGGGTGATGTGGTTAGGCAGAACATACGTTCTGATGATTGGGATGTACACGCCATTGAGTCACTGTTTTCTGATTTGAAATATTATGCCGCTTTTGATGCTGAAGATTTATACGAAAATGCGGCTAATTATGCGGAACAGTATTGTTTTCAACATTATGGCAATCATTTCCTGCATAAAGCAAATACATTTAGAAATTTTGTAAATTTTACCCAATGGGAACACTGTCCTACTCCCGAATTCGGAAGTTCACAAACACTAGTTAACAAGTATTCATATTTCACCGATTTCAGTGTTTCCAACCCGGCAGCGTTTTATTTTAAGGTGCTGCCTGAGTCTGCCGCAAAGGTTAGACTGACACACACGAAGCTACTTTATTCTAAGTCCTTTATGGACGAGTTGTCAATCAAAGGTTATGATGTATGGAAGGCTACTATTGATCTAAAGTCGGTTTGGGGTTCCAAGCCGTGGCAGGTACAGGGTACAGAGGCTTTACATCGTGCCTGTCTTATACCAAATCATATTTTATTTTTGAATTCATCCATCTTCCAAACCACCTGTTTTGGATTGGCTACTTCTAAACAATTAAAATCACCTTCTGTGCCGGATCTGGGCGCTTATCCCAATTGGGATAACCACACAGATCTGTCCCTTACTGCTTTGCACTCCTTAGTTTCAAATACATCTTTCAATATTTCGAAAGTTAATAGTGAGGGTTGGTTAATTTGGCAAAGCGGTTCAGATATCTGTCAACGACGTTTTCTGGGACTGAAACCGGGGTATACTCAGGAACGCGTAGACCCTCGGTTTGAGTCGTCACATACTGTAACTACATACTCTGTGGGCAAGTTATGTCAATCTTGGCTGCGACATTCCACTTTGGCGTCTGTCAAAGTTCATTTATCACAATTACATGACAAAATAGATTTGAATGATTTTGTTAAGGGTCCTGTGGGTGGCAGAACCAAGAGGTGGGCGTATGCTATTTACAACGAAGTCTGGAAGTTGTCACAGATTGAGGCGGCTTCCAGATTGAGGGCTATTGACCAAGCCAACATGGAAAAGGTTTTAGCCGTTATAGATAACAGCATTAGCACTCTCTCTTCTAGGATTTATACATTAGATAATATTGTTTCATCAGTAGTTGATATTGTGCATGATGATATGTCTGTGTTATACCATGGTCAAAACCAGTTGCGTTCTGTTATGCAGTTTGCTTGGACATTGCAGACTTTAAAGGCAGGGAGAGTCCCTTGGGACTATCTTAACACTACTTCGTTATTCCTTCCCTTTAACCTTACTGACAAGCAGCGATTTATGTCCATGAAGGATGCTACATATTCATTGTTACATATTGAAAAATTAGAACCATTGCCTTTTTCTGTAGCGGAGATCAATTCGGCTACGTGGTTAGTCCACGGATTGATAACTCTACCTTTTGCGCTTTTTAAGTTTACGTCTTGTATGAAACACTATGCTTTGGGTAGATATGAACCGCTGGGCACCGCTTTCATACATGAGGTTTGGTCCCTCCCCTTTACGTATAGATGTACTAGGGACGCGGCTGAGGTTTATTTGAAGGGCGAGGAATGTACCACGTCACCTGACCATTCCTTGGTATGTAGGCACATTCAATTACACGGCGCATGCAATGTACAAGCACCGAATTTAGCATGCATCCTACGGGGTGTCCCAGTGCCTGTGATTACGCCTTCTTTCACACTGCTTGCTAACGGTAGTTATTTGATTTTGAATAGTGAAGCTTGCTGTGGGATGTTAGTGGGAATCCCGTATATTGTAACTGTCTCGCAGAAAGTGGTCTGCTGCAATAATGTTCTCTTTCCACCCCCGCATGGGCGGCTGGATGCTTCCATCTGGCCTTCGATTCCAACCTTGAAAGCAGAGTTCAACAAGTTGAGCAGAATAAGAGCCTTATTGTCCCAAAAAGAGGTGTCTTTGACTTCCTCTCGTGAAACATTCGACCTTCACGTTGCTAATACGCGCACAGAGGTACAGGCGCTTCTGAATACTGACCTCCACCTGCATTTCGGCTCTTTGATCCAAACTATTTTCAATGCCTCGTCCACGACCGGCCTGGCTCATTTTTTTAAACTTGTGGGCTCGGGTCTCGTGACCTCTTTCCAAACTATTTTTGGTGTGGTTCCGGGCTTTTTTCATTCCCTTTTCTCGAGCATCTTTGGAGGTGTTCCGCTGCTTCTGGCACTAGTGGCGGGCGTGCTGCTTTTCCTTTTCATACTACGGAATGGCTGCTCCTTCTGTGCCGCACGTGCACCTGTCCCGCCTGCATCTTCTTCGTGATAGGATGCTTGACTTTTATGGAACTCTGCCATTGGCGACCTTAAGCCTGGCATATGGATTATCTTTCCGGTATTGCTACTTCACCTGCGTGCAGCCTGTGCTTCACTGCCTGGATTGTCCCTTTGAATGGCCTTTGGATTTGTGCTTGACCAGCCTGGTGGCTCCGGTGCCGGATTTCGATCGACTGATGAGGCCCTTAGTGTCTCACGAGTTGACCTGTTCTGGTGTCCGGATAATGGCTTGTGGAGCAGCACATGGGATCCTGGGTAATTGGGACATCTCTACAGCTGCCTACAACTTCTTGGCTATGAGCTATTTGGAGGAACATTCCGGGTGCCCTCTGATCGTGCTGGAAGCTCCGCTGATTGAAGAACACGTGTGTTCCTTTTCGTTGATGGATTGGATGGCTGAGACTTTCGCTGGCCCTGCAAATGATTTTTTGTTGGAAGCGGTTGCCACATATGCTGCCTATGCATTCATGGATTGACTGAACTATCGTCCTTGGCGCCCGTCGCTCCTGGACAGCACCCTGCCGCGGCATTTACCTTTTTTTTTGCTTTCTCCCTGATGGTTGTTTTGAGTTTTTTTTTTTAAATTGATTTCATTTTTTTTTCCGGACACCACAGTTTCCCCTTTTGCTTTTCAATTTTTTTTCCGTTTCAGACTTTAACTCATTCTGAACCTTTGGATTGGTTACGCCTTGTTCTGCTCTGACGAAACTGAACTCTGCGTTCTCTCTTTTCTTGCCTACTAAATAGTGCTTCGATCAAGGGGGCGTGTAGTGAGTTCTCTCTGAATACGTGCGGGCATTGTTAAGTTGGCATAACCACGTTAGATGTTAGAAAGCCATCTTTTTGCTTTTGCACACGGCACTGCGTTTACATGTTATTTCTTAAAACAAACTGCTGACTCGCGACTTGCTTCACACAAGAGCAATCTGTTGTTACCATCCCAGGCTCTGCGCAGCGACCTTGGTCTGTACATGGTGTGACAAACAGTCTGGGTTATTACACAATGCATGTTTTTCACTCTAGGTTGATCGGCCCACTATTTAGCCATAACACGCGCGCAGCTGCAAATGCCTGAAAATTAGTGCTTTTAGTATCACAGACATCATGTTTATTATTCAGACCGAAGACGAGCCTTCCTGCGAGAAGACTCCTGATGCTCCTGTGATGTGATTTCACTAGGCTGATCTTTGAGGTATGGGGTCCCCTATTCAAGCCTAAGAGACCTTCTATTAGCATAATAATAATATTAGCTTCTTAGTAAAGGGAAGGTGGTAGTATCCACTGTCATTATAATATGATCACCCCTTTTATATTCTATGGTATTGTAACTATGTTGCTGGTTTTGATATTAATCATTTGTCTGCTTGTATTAGCCAAAGTACTGCATCTTAGGACACGTGGTCTATAAAAATAAACCCCTTTTATTTACAACGTGTCTCTGTTGATTATTGTTGTGGACTGATGTGGGAATAATATACGAACAGGTATTTCCGATTCCCACCATTCCTGAGTATGTACTGAGTCGCGTGTTCTGGGTTGTCTTTTCATTGGGACCGCCGAGCTAAATCTCGGATAACGAATGGGACACTTATGCTAGCCGGATACTGGGTTCTGGGTTCTGAGGTGAGTTTCTGGTACACCACAATTCACTGAGGTCCTGGGGTTCTTCGCATAGTTCTGTGTATCAGCAGAATCCCTGCAACACTGGGAATGATAGGCACACACCCCTCCTGTGTCTGGGCACTGCTGGGAGGACTCTGCACACACCCCTCCTGCGTCTGGGCACTGCTGGGAGGACTCTGCACACACCCCTCCTGTGTCTGGGCACTGCTGGGGGGACTCTGCACACACCCCTCCTGCGTCTGGGCACTGCTGGGAATGATAGGCAGCCACCCCTCCTGTGACTGGGCACTGCTGGGAGGACTCTGCACACACCCCTCCTGCGTCTGGGCACTGCTGGGAGGACTCTGCACACACCCCTCCTGTGTCTGGGCACTGCTGGGGGGACTCTGCACACACCCCTCCTGCATCTGGGCACTGCTGGGAATGATAGGCACACACCCCTCCTGTGTCTGGGCACTGCTGGTAGGACTCTGCACACACCCCTCCTGTGTCTGGGCACTGCTGGGAATGATAGGCACACACCCTTCCTGTGTCTGGGCACTGCTGGGAGGACTCTGCACACACCCCTCCTGTGTCTGGGCACTGCTGGGAATGATAGGCACACACCCCTCCTGTGCACTGCTGGGAGGACTCTGCACACACCCCTCCTGCGTCTGGGCACTGCTGGGAGGACTCTGCACACACCCCTCCTGTGTCTGGGCACTGCTGGGAATGATAGGCACACACCCCTCCTGTGTCTGGGCACTGCTGGGAGGACTCTGCACACACCCCTCATGTGTCTGGGCACTGCTGGGAATGATAGGCACACACCCCTCCTGTGTCTGGGCACTGCTGGGAGGACTCTGCACACACCCCTCCTGTGTCTGGGCACTGCTGGGAATGATAGGCACACACCCCTCATGTGTCTGGGCACTGCTGGGAGGACTCTGCACACACCCCTCCTGCGTCTGGGCACTGCTGGGAGGACTCTGCACACACCTCTCCTGTGTATGGGCACTGCTGGGAATGATAGGCACACACCCCTCCTGTGTCTGGGCACTGCTGGGAGGACTCTGCACACACCCCTCCTGTGTCTGGGCACTGCTGGGAATGATAGGCACACACCCCTCCTGTGTCTGGGCACTGCTGGGAGGACTCTGCACACACCCCTCCTGCGTCTGGGCACTGCTGGGAGGACTCTGCACACACCCCTCCTGTGTCTGGACACTGCTGGGGGGACTCTGCACACACCCCTCCTGCGTCTGGGCACTGCTGGGAATGATAGGCACCCACCCCTCCTGTGTCTGGGCACTGCTGTGAGGACTCTGCACACACCCCTCCTGCGTCTGGGCACTGCTGGGAATGATAGGCACACACCCTTCCTGTGTCTGGGCACTGCTGGGAGGACTCTGCACACACCCCTCCTGTGTCTGGGCACTGCTGGGAATGATAGGCACACACCCCTCCTGTGCACTGCTGGGAGGACTCTGCACACAGCCCTCCTGCGTCTGGGCACTGCTGGGAGGACTCTGCACACACCTCTCCTGTGTCTGGGCACTGCTGGGAATGATAGGCACACACCCCTCCTGTGTCTGGGCACTGCTGGGAGGACTCTGCACACACCCCTCATGTGTCTGGGCACTGCTGGGAATGATAGGCACACGCCCCTCCTGTGTCTGGGCACTGCTGGGAGGAGTCTGCACACACCCCTCCTGCGTCTGGGCACTGCTGGGAATGATAGGCACACACCCCTCCTGTGTCTGGGCACTGCTGGGAGGACTCTGCACACACCCCTCCTGCGTCTGGGCACTGCTGGGAGGACTCTGCACACACCCCTCCTGTGTCTGGGCACTGCTGGGAATGATAGGCACACACCCCTCCTGTGTCTGGGCACTGCTGGGAGGACTCTGCACACACCCCTCCTGCGTCTGGGCACTGCTGGGAGGACTCTGCACACACCCCTCCTGTGTCTGGGCACTGCTGGGGGACTCTGCACACACCCCTCCTGCGTCTGGGCACTGCTGGGAATGATAGGCACACACCCCTCCTGTGTCTGGGCACTGCTGGGAGGACTCTGCACACACCCCTCCTGTGTCTGGGCACTGCTGGGAATGATAGGCACACACCCCTCCTGTGTCTGGGCACTGCTGGGAGGACTCTGCAAACACCCCTCCTGTGTCTGGGCACTGCTGGGAATGATAGGCACACACCCCTCCTGTGGCTGGGCACTGCTGGGAGGACTCTGCACACACCCCTCCTGCATCTGGGCACTGCTGGGAGGACTCTGCACACACCCCTGCTGTGTCTGGGCACCGCTGGGGGGACTCTGCACCCACCCCTCCTGCGTCTGGGCACTGCTGGGAATGATAGGCACACACCCCTCCTGTGTCTAGGCACTGCTGGGAGGACTCTGCACACACCCCTCCTGTGTCTGGGCACTGCTGGGAATGATAGGCACACACCCCTCCTGTGTCTGGGCACTGCTGGGAGGACTCTGCACACACCCCTCTTGTGTCGGGGCACTGCTGGGAATGATAGGCACACGCCCTCCTGTGTCTGGGCACTGCTGGGAGGACTCTGCACACACCCCTCCTGCGTCTGGGCACTGCTGGGAGGACTCTGCACACACCCCTCCTGTGTCTGGGCACTGCTGGGAATGATAGGCACACACCCCTCCTGTGTGTGGGCACTGCTGGGAGGACTCTGCACACACCCCTCCTGTGTCTGGGCACTGCTGGGAATGATAGGCACACACCCCTCCTGTGTCTGGGCACTGCTGGGAGGACTCTGCACACACCCCTCTTGCGTCTGGGCACTGCTGGGAGGACTCTGCACACACCCCTCCTGTGTCTGGGCACTGCTGGGGGGACTCTGCACACACCCCTCCTGCGTCTGGGCACTGCTGGGAATGATAGGCAGCCACCCCTCCTGTGACTGGGCACTGCTGGGAGGACTCTGCACACACCCCTCCTGCGTCTGGGCACTGCTGGGAGGACTCTGCACACACCCCTCCTGTGTCTGGGCACTGCTGGGGGGACTCTGCACACACCCCTCCTGCATCTGGGCACTGCTGGGAATGATAGGCACACACCCCTCCTGTGTCTGGGCACTGCTGGGAGGACTCTGCACACACCCCTCCTGCGTCTGGGCACTGCTGGGAGGACTCTGCACACACCCCTCCTGCGTCTGGGCACTGCTGGGAATGATAGGCACACACCCCGCCTGTGTCTGGGCACTGCTGGGAATGATAGGCACACACCCCTCCTGTGTCTGGGCACTGCTGGGGGGACTCTGCACACACCCCTCCCGTGTCTGGGCGCACTGCTGGGGGGACTCTGCACCCACCCCTCCTGAGTCTGGGCACTGCTGGGAATGATAGGCACACACCCCTCCTGTGTCTGTGCACTGCTGGGAGGACTCTGCACACACCCCTCCTGTGTCTGGGCACTGCTGGGAAATATAGGCACCCACCCCTCCTGTGTCTGGGCACTGCTGGGGGGACTCTGCACCCACCCCTCCTGCGTCTGGGCACTGCTGGGAGGACTCTGCACACACCCCTCCTGTGTCTGGGCACTGCTGGGAAGACTCTGCACACACCCCTCCTGTGTCTGGGCACTGCTGGGAATGATAGGCACACACCCCTCCTGTGTCTGGGCACCGCTGGGAGGACTCTGCACACACCCCTCCTGTGTCTGGGCACTGCTGGGAATGATAGGCGCACACCCCTCCTGTGTCTGGGCACTGCTGGGAGGACTCTGCACACACCCCTCCTGCGTCTGGGCACTGCTGGGAGGACTCTGCACACACCCCTCCTGTGTCTGGGCACTGCTGGGAATGATAGGCACACACCCCGCCTGTGTCTGGGCACTGCTGGGAGGACTCTGCACACACCCCTCCTGTGTCTGGGCACGGCTGGGAATGATAGGCACACACCCCTCCTGTGTCTGGGCACTGCTGGGAGGACTCTGCACACACCCCTCCTGTGTCTGGACACTGCTGGGGGGACTCTGCACACACCCCTCCTGCGTCTGGGCACTGCTGGGAATGATAGGCACCCACCCCTCCTGTGTCTGGGCACTGCTGTGAGGACTCTGCACACACCCCTCCTGCGTCTGGGCACTGCTGGGAATGATAGGCACACACCCTTCCTGTGTCTGGGCACTGCTGGGAGGACTCTGCACACACCCCTCCTGTGTCTGGGCACTGCTGGGAATGATAGGCACACACCCCTCCTGTGCACTGCTGGGAGGACTCTGCACACAGCCCTCCTGCGTCTGGGCACTGCTGGGAGGACTCTGCACACACCTCTCCTGTGTCTGGGCACTGCTGGGAATGATAGGCACACACCCCTCCTGTGTCTGGGCACTGCTGGGAGGACTCTGCACACACCCCTCATGTGTCTGGGCACTGCTGGGAATGATAGGCACATGCCCCTCCTGTGTCTGGGCACTGCTGGGAGGAGTCTGCACACACCCCTCCTGCGTCTGGGCACTGCTGGGAATGATAGGCACACACCCCTCCTGTGTCTGGGCACTGCTGGGAGGACTCTGCACACACCCCTCCTGCGTCTGGGCACTGCTGGGAGGACTCTGCACACACCCCTCCTGTGTCTGGGCACTGCTGGGAATGATAGGCACACACCCCTCCTGTGTCTGGGCACTGCTGGGAGGACTCTGCACACACCCCTCCTGCGTCTGGGCACTGCTGGGAGGACTCTGCACACACCCCTCCTGTGTCTGGGCACTGCTGGGGGACTCTGCACACACCCCTCCTGCGTCTGGGCACTGCTGGGAATGATAGGCACACACCCCTCCTGTGTCTGGGCACTGCTGGGAGGACTCTGCACACACCCCTCCTGTGTCTGGGCACTGCTGGGAATGATAGGCACACACCCCTCCTGTGTCTGGGCACTGCTGGGAGGACTCTGCAAACACCCCTCCTGTGTCTGGGCACTGCTGGGAATGATAGGCACACACCCCTCCTGTGGCTGGGCACTGCTGGGAGGACTCTGCACACACCCCTCCTGCATCTGGGCACTGCTGGGAGGACTCTGCACACACCCCTGCTGTGTCTGGGCACCGCTGGGGGGACTCTGCACCCACCCCTCCTGCGTCTGGGCACTGCTGGGAATGATAGGCACACACCCCTCCTGTGTCTAGGCACTGCTGGGAGGACTCTGCACACACCCCTCCTGTGTCTGGGCACTGCTGGGAATGATAGGCACACACCCCTCCTGTGTCTGGGCACTGCTGGGAGGACTCTGCACACACCCCTCTTGTGTCGGGGCACTGCTGGGAATGATAGGCACACGCCCTCCTGTGTCTGGGCACTGCTGGGAGGACTCTGCACACACCCCTCCTGCGTCTGGGCACTGCTGGGAGGACTCTGCACACACCCCTCCTGTGTCTGGGCACTGCTGGGAATGATAGGCACACACCCCTCCTGTGTGTGGGCACTGCTGGGAGGACTCTGCACACACCCCTCCTGTGTCTGGGCACTGCTGGGAATGATAGGCACACACCCCTCCTGTGTCTGGGCACTGCTGGGAGGACTCTGCACACACCCCTCTTGCGTCTGGGCACTGCTGGGAGGACTCTGCACACACCCCTCCTGTGTCTGGGCACTGCTGGGGGGACTCTGCACACACCCCTCCTGCGTCTGGGCACTGCTGGGAATGATAGGCAGCCACCCCTCCTGTGACTGGGCACTGCTGGGAGGACTCAGCACACACCCCTCCTGCGTCTGGGCACTGCTGGGAGGACTCTGCACACACCCCTCCTGTGTCTGGGCACTGCTGGGGGGACTCTGCACACACCCCTCCTGCATCTGGGCACTGCTGGGAATGATAGGCACACACCTCTCCTGTGTCTGGGCACTGCTGGGAGGACTCTGCACACACCCCTCCTGCGTCTGGGCACTGCTGGGAGGACTCTGCACACACCCCTCCTGCGTGTGGGCACTGCTGGGAATGATAGGCACACACCCCGCCTGTGTCTGGGCACTGCTGGGAATGATAGGCACACACCCCTCCTGTGTCTGGGCACTGCTGGGGGGACTCTGCACACACCCCTCCCGTGTCTGGGCGCACTGCTGGGGGGACTCTGCACCCACCCCTCCTGAGTCTGGGCACTGCTGGGAATGATAGGCACACACCCCTCCTGTGTCTGTGCACTGCTGGGAGGACTCTGCACACACCCCTCCTGTGTCTGGGCACTGCTGGGAATGATAGGCACCCACCCCTCCTGTGTCTGGGCACTGCTGGGGGGACTCTGCACCCACCCCTCCTGCGTCTGGGCACTGCTGGGAGGACTCTGCACACACCCCTCCTGTGTCTGGGCACTGCTGGGAAGACTCTGCACACACCCCTCCTGTGTCTGGGCACTGCTGGGAATGATAGGCACACACCCCTCCTGTGTCTGGGCACCGCTGGGAGGACTCTGCACACACCCCTCCTGTGTCTGGGCACTGCTGGGAATGATAGGCGCACACCCCTCCTGTGTCTGGGCACTGCTGGGAGGACTCTGCACACACCCCTCCTGCGTCTGGGCACTGCTGGGAGGACTCTGCACACACCCCTCCTGTGTCTGGGCACTGCTGGGAATGATAGGCACACACCCCGCCTGTGTCTGGGCACTGCTGGGAGGACTCTGCACACACCCCTCCTGTGTCTGGGCACGGCTGGGAATGATAGGCACACACCCCTCCTGTGTCTGGGCACTGCTGGGAGGACTCTGAAAACACCCCTCCTGCGTCTGGGCACTGCTGGGAGGACTCTGCACACACCCCTCCTGCGTCTGGGCACTGCTGGGAGGACTCTGCACACACCCCTACTGTGTCTGGGCACTGTTGGGGGGACTCTGCACACACCCCTCCTGCATCTGGGCACTGCTGGGAATGATAGGCACACACCCCTCCTGTGTCTGGGCACTGCTGGGAGGACTCTGCACACACCCCTCCTGCGTCTGGGCACTGCTGGGAGGACTCTGCACACACCCCTCCTGCATCTGGGCACTGCTGAGAATGATAGGCACACACCCCTCCTGTGTCTGGGCACTGCTGGGAATGATAGGCACACACCCCTCCTGTGTCTGGGCACTGCTGGGGGGACTCTGCACACACCCCTCCTGTGTCTGGGCGCACTGCTGGGGGGACTCTGCACCCACCCCTCCTGCGTCTGGGCACTGCTGGGAATGATAGGCACACACCCCTCCTGTGTCTGTGCACTGCTGGGAGGACTCTGCACACACCCCTCCTGCGTCTGGGTACTGCTGGGAATGAAAGGCACCCACCCCTCCTGTGTCTGGGCACTGCTGGGGGGACTCTGCACCCACCCCTCCTGCGTCTGGGCACTGCTGGGAATGATAGGCACACACCCCTCCTGTGTCTGGCCACTGCTAGGAAGACTCTGCACACACCCCTCCTGTGTCTGGGCACTGCTGGGAATGATAGGCACACACCCCTCCTGTGTCTGGGCACTGCTGGGAGGACTCTGCACACACCCCTCCTGTGTCTGGGCACTGCTGGGAATGATAGGCACACACCCCTCCTGTGTCTGGGCACTGCTGGGAGGACTCTGCACACACCCCTCCTGCGTCTGGGCACTGCTGGGAGGACTCTGCACACACCCCTCCTGTGTCTGGGCACTGCTGGGAATGATAGGCACACACCCCTCCTGTGTCTGGGCACTGCTGGTAGGACTCTGCACACACCCCTCCTGTGTCTGGGCACTGCTGGGAATGATAGGCACACACCCCTCCTGTGTCTGGGCACTGCTGGGAGGACTCTGCACACACCCCTCCTGCGTCTGGGCACTGCTGGGAGGACTCTGCACACACCCCTCCTGTGTCTGGGCACTGCTGGGGGGACTCTGCACACACCCCTCCTGCGTCTGGGCACTGCTTGGAATGATAGGCACCCACCCCTCCTGTGTCTGGGCAGTGCTGGGAGGACTCTGCACACACCCCTCCTGCGTCTGGGCACTGCTGGGAGGACTCTGCACACACCCCTCCTGTGTCTGGGCACTGCTGGGGGGACTCTGCACACACCCCTCCTGTGTCTGGGCACTGCTGGGGGGACTCTGCACCCACCCCTCCTGCATCTGGGCACTGCTGGGAATGATAGGCACACACCCCTCCTGTGTCTGGGCACTGCTGGGAGGACTCTGCACACGCCCCTCCTGTGTCTGGGCACTGCTGGGAATGATAGGCACACACCCTTCCTGTGTCTGGGCACTGCTGGGAGGACTCTGCACACACCCCTCCTGTGTCTGGGCACTGCTGGGAATGATAGGCACACACCCCTCCTGTGCACTGCTGGGAGGACTCTGCACACACCCCTCCTGCATCTGGGCACTGCTGGGAGGACTCTGCACACACCCCTCCTGTGTCTGGGCACTGCTGGGAATGATAGGCACACACCCCTCCTGTGTCTGGGCACTGCTGGGAGGACTCTGCACACACCCCTCATGTGTCTGGGCACTGCTGGGAATGATAGGCACACACCCCTCCTGTGTCTGGGCACTGCTGGGAGGACTCTGCACACATCCCTCCTGTGTCTGGGCACTGCTATGAATGATAGGCACACACCCCTCCTGTGTCTGGGCACTGCTGGGAGGACTCTGCACACACCCCTCCTGCGTCTGGGCACTGCTGGGAGGACTCTGCACACACCTCTCCTGTGTATGGGCACTGCTGGGAATGATAGGCACACACCCCTCCTGTGTCTGGGCACTGCTGGGAGGACTCTGCACACACCCCTCCTGTGTCTGGGCACTGCTGGGAATGATAGGCACACACCCCTCCTGTGTCTGGGCACTGCTGGGAGGACTCTGCACACACCCCTCCTGCGTCTGGGCACTGCTGGGAGGACTCTGCACACACCCCTCCTGTGTCTGGACACTGCTGGGGGGACTCTGCACACACCCCTCCTGCGTCTGGGCACTGGTGGGAATGATAGGCACCCACCCCTCCTGTGTCTGGGCACTGCTGGGAG
Source organism: Triturus cristatus (assembly GCF_964204655.1). Lineage (NCBI taxonomy): Eukaryota > Metazoa > Chordata > Amphibia > Caudata > Salamandridae > Triturus > Triturus cristatus. Next base: position 31,182 of record NW_028188532.1, read on the forward strand.
GACTCTGCACACACCCCTCCTGCGTCTGGGCACTGCTGGGAATGATAGGCACACACCCTTCCTGTGTCTGGGCACTGCTGGGAGGACTCTGCACACACCCCTCCTGTGTCTGGGCACTGCTGGGAATGATAGGCACACACCCCTCCTGTGCACTGCTGGGAGGACTCTGCACACACCCCTCCTGCGTCTGGGCACTGCTGGGAGGACTCTGCACACACCTCTCCTGTGTCTGGGCACTGCTGGGAATGATAGGCACACACCCCTCCTGTGTCTGGGCACTGCTGGGAGGACTCTGCACACACCCCTCATGTGTCTGGGCACTGCTGGGAATGATAGGCACACACCCCTCCAGTGTCTGGGCACTGCTGGGAGGACTCTGCACACACCCCTCCTGTGTCTGGGCACTGCTGGTAATGTTAGGCACACACCCCTCCTGTGTCTGGGCACTGCTGGGAGGACTCTGCACACACCCCTCCTGCGTCTGGGCACTGCTGGGAGGACTCTGCACACACCCCTCCTGCGTCTGGGCACTGCTGGGAATGATAGGCACCCACCCCTCCTGTGTCTGGGCACTGCTGGGGGGACTCTGCACCCACCCCTCCTGCATCTGGGCACTGCTGGGAATGATAGGCACACACCCCTCCTGTGTCTGGGCACTGCTGGGAGGACTCTGCACACACCCCTCCTGTGTCTGGGCACTGCTGGGAATGATAGGCACACACCCCTCCTGTGTCTGGGCACTGCTGGGAGGACTCTGCACACACCCCTCCTGTGTCTGGGCACTACTGGGAATGATAGGCACACACCCCTCCTGTGTCTGGGCACTGCTGGGAGGACTCTGCACACACCCCTCCTGCGTCTGGGCACTGCTGGGAGGACTCTGCACATACCCCTCCTGTGTCTGGGCACTGTTGGGGGGACTCTGCACCCACCCCTCCTGCGTCTGGGCACTGCTGGGAATGATAGGCACACACCCCTCCTGTGTCTAGGCACTGCTGGGAGGACTCTGCACACACCCCTCCTGTGTCTGGGCACTGCTGGGAATGATAGGCACACACCCCTCCTTTGTCTGGGCACTGCTGGGAGGACTCTGCACACACCCCTCCTGTGTCTGGGCACTGCTGGGAATGATAGGCACACGCCCCTCCTGTGTCTGGGCACTGCTGGGAGGAGTCTGCACACACCCCTCCTGCGACTGGGCACTGCTGGGAATGATAGGCACACGCCCCTCCTGTGTCTGGGCACTGCTGGGAGGAGTCTGCACACACCCCTCCTGCGTCTGGGCACTGCTGGGAATGATAGGCACACACCCCTCCTGTGTCTGGGCACTGCTGGGAGGACTCTGCACACACCCCTCCTGCATCTGGGCACTGCTGGGAGGACTCTGCACACACCCCTCCTGTGTCTGGGCACTGCTGGGAATGATAGGCACACACCCCTCCTGTGTCTGGGCACTGCTGGGAGGACTCTGCACACACCCCTCCTGCATCTGGGCACTGCTGGGAGGACTCTGCACACACCCCTCCTGTGTCTGGGCACTGCTGGGGGGACTCTGCACACACCCCTCCTGCGTCTGGGCACTGCTGGGAATGATAGGCACACACCCCTCCTGTGTCTGGGAACTGCTGGGAGGACTCTGCACACACCCCTCCTGTGTCTGGGCACTGCTGGGAATGATAGGCACACACCCCTCCTGTGTCTGGGCACTGCTGGGAGGACTCTGCAAACACCCCTCCTGTGTCTGGGCACTGCTGGGAATGATAGGCACACACCCCTCCTGTGGCTGGGCACTGCTGGGAGGACTCTGCACACACCCCTCCTGCATCTGGGCACTGCTGGGAGGACTCTGCACACACCCCTCCTGTGTCTGGGCACCGCTGGGGGGACTCTGCACCCACCCCTCCTGCATCTGGGCACTGCTGGGAATGATAGGCACACACCCCTCCTGTGTCTAGGCACTGCTGGGAGGACTCTGCACACACCCCTCCTGTGTCTGGGCACTGCTGGGAATGATAGGCACACACCCCTCCTGTGTCTGGGCACTGCTGGGAGGACTCTGCACACACCCCTCTTGTGTCTGGGCACTGCTGGGAATGATAGGCACACGCCCTCCTGTGTCTGGGCACTGCTGGGAGGACTCTGCACACACCCCTCCTGCGTCTGGGCACTGCTGGGAGGACTCTGCACACACCCCTCCTGTGTCTGGGCACTGCTGGGAATGATAGGCACACACCCCTCCTGTGTGTGGGCACTGCTGGGAGGACTCTGCACACACCCCTCCTGTGTCTGGGCACTGCTGGGAATGATAGGCACACACCCCTCCTGTGTCTGGGCACTGCTGGGAGGACTCTGCAAACACCCCTCCTGCGTCTTGGCACTGCTGGGAATGATAGGCACACACCCCTCCTGTGTCTGGGCACTGCTGGGAGGACTCTGCACACACCCCTCTTGTGTCTGGGCACTGCTGGGAATGATAGGCACACACCCCTCCTGTGTCTGGGCACTGCTGGGAGGACTCTGCACACACCCCTCCTGTGTCTGGGCACTGCTGGGAATGATAGGCACACACCCCTCCTGTGTCTGGGCACTGCTGGGGGGACTCTGCACACACCCCTCCTGTGTCTGGGCGCACTGCTGGGGGGACTCTGCACCCACCCCTCCTGCGTCTGGGCACTGCTGGGAATGATAGGCACACACCCCTCCTGTGTCTGTGCACTGCTGGGAGGACTCTGCACACACCCCTCCTGCGTCTGGGCACTGCTGGGAATGAAAGGCACCCACCCCTCCTGTGTCTGGGCACTGCTGGGGGGACTCTGCACCCACCCCTCCTGCGTCTGGGCACTGCTGGGAATGATAGGCACACACCCCTCCTGTGTCTGGCCACTGCTAGGAAGACTCTGCACACACCCCTCCTGTGTCTGGGCACTGCTGGGAATGATAGGCACACACCCCTCCTGTGTCTGGGCACTGCTGGGAGGACTCTGCACACACCCCTCCTGTGTCTGGGCACTGCTGGGAATGATAGACACACACCCCTCCTGTGTCTTGGCACTGCTGGGAGGACTCTGCACACACCCCTCCTGCGTCTGGGCACTGCTGGGAGGACTCTGCACACACCCCTCCTGTGTCTGGGCACTGCTGGGAATGATAGGCACACACCCCTCCTGTGTCTGGGCACTGCTGGGAGGACTCTGCACACACCCCTCCTGTGTCTGGGCACTGCTGGGAATGATAGGCACACACCCCTCCTGTGTCTGGGCACTGCTGGGAGGACTCTGCACACACCCCTCCTGCGTCTGGGCACTGCTGGGAGGACTCTGCACACACCCCTCCTGTGTCTGGGCACTGCTGGGGGGACTCTGCACACACCCCTCCTGCGTCTGGGCACTGCTTGGAATGATAGGCACCCACCCCTCCTGTGTCTGGGCAGTGCTGGGAGGACTCTGCACACACCCCTCCTGCGTCTGGGCACTGCTGGGAGGACTCTGCACACACCCCTCCTGTGTCTGGGCACTGCTGGGGGGACTCTGCACACACCCCTCCTGTGTCTGGGCACTGCTGGGGGGACTCTGCACCCACCCCTCCTGCATCTGGGCACTGCTGGGAATGATAGGCACACACCCCTCCTGTGTCTGGGCACTGCTGGGAGGACTCTGCACACACCCCTCCTGTGTCTGGGCACTGCTGGGAATGATAGGCACACACCCTTCCTGTGTCTGGGCACTGCTGGGAGGACTCTGCACACACCCCTCCTGTGTCTGGGCACTGCTGGGAATGATAGGCACACACCCCTCCTGTGCACTGCTGGGAGGACTCTGCACACACCCCTCCTGCATCTGGGCACTGCTGGGAGGACTCTGCACACACCCCTCCTGTGTCTGGGCACTGCTGGGAATGATAGGCACACACCCCTCCTGTGTCTGGGCACTGCTGGGAGGACTCTGCACACACCCCTCATGTGTCTGGGCACTGCTGGGAATGATAGGCACACACCCCTCCTGTGTCTGGGCACTGCTGGGAGGACTCTGCACACACCCCTCCTGTGTCTGGGCACTGCTATGAATGATAGGCACACACCCCTCCTGTGTCTGGGCACTGCTGGGAGGACTCTGCACACACCCCTCCTGCGTCTGGGCACTGCTGGGAGGACTCTGCACACACCTCTCCTGTGTATGGGCACTGCTGGGAATGATAGGCACACACCCCTCCTGTGTCTGGGCACTGCTGGGAGGACTCTGCACACACCCCTCCTGTGTCTGGGCACTGCTGGGAATGATAGGCACACACCCCTCCTGTGTCTGGGCACTGCTGGGAGGACTCTGCACACACCCCTCCTGCGTCTGGGCACTGCTGGGAGGACTCTGCACACACCCCTCCTGTGTCTGGACACTGCTGGGGGGACTCTGCACACACCCCTCCTGCGTCTGGGCACTGGTGGGAATGATAGGCACCCACCCCTCCTGTGTCTGGGCACTGCTGGGAGGACTCTGCACACACCCCTCCTGCGTCTGGGCACTGCTGGGAATGATAGGCACACACCCTTCCTGTGTCTGGGCACTGCTGGGAGGACTCTGCACACACCCCTCCTGTGTCTGGGCACTGCTGGGAATGATAGGCACACACCCCTCCTGTGCACTGCTGGGAGGACTCTGCACACACCCCTCCTGCGTCTGGGCACTGCTGGGAGGACTCTGCACACACCTCTCCTGTGTCTGGGCACTGCTGGGAATGATAGGCACACACCCCTCCTGTGTCTGGGCACTGCTGGGAGGACTCTGCACACACCCCTCATGTGTCTGGGCACTGCTGGGAATGATAGGCACACACCCCTCCAGTGTCTGGGCACTGCTGGGAGGACTCTGCACACACCCCTCCTGTGTCTGGGCACTGCTGGTAATGTTAGGCACACACCCCTCCTGTGTCTGGGCACTGCTGGGAGGACTCTGCACACACCCCTCCTGCGTCTGGGCACTGCTGGGAGGACTCTGCACACACCCCTCCTGCGTCTGGGCACTGCTGGGAATGATAGGCACCCACCCCTTCTGTGTCTGGGCACTGCTGGGGGGACTCTGCACCCACCCCTCCTGCATCTGGGCACTGCTGGGAATGATAGGCACACACCCCTCCTGTGTCTGGGCACTGCTGGGAGGACTCTGCACACACCCCTCCTGTGTCTGGGCACTGCTGGGAATGATAGGCACACACCCCTCCTGTGTCTGGGCACTGCTGGGAGGACTCTGCACACACCCCTCCTGTGTCTGGGCACTGCTGGGAATGATAGGCACACACCCCTCCTGTGTCTGGGCACTGCTGGGAGGACTCTGCACACACCCCTCCTGCGTCTGGGCACTGCTGGGAGGACTCTGCACATACCCCTCCTGTGTCTGGGCACTGTTGGGGGGACTCTGCACCCACCCCTCCTGCATCTGGGCACTGCTGGGAATGATAGGCACACACCCCTCCTGTGTCTAGGCACTGCTGGGAGGACTCTGCACACACCCCTCCTGTGTCTGGGCACTGCTGGGAATGATAGGCACACACCCCTCCTTTGTCTGGGCACTGCTGGGAGGACTCTGCACACACCCCTCCTGTGTCTGGGCACTGCTGGGAATGATAGGCACACGCCCCTCCTGTGTCTGGGCACTGCTGGGAGGAGTCTGCACACACCCCTCCTGCGACTCGGCACTGCTGGGAATGATAGGCACACGCCCCTCCTGTGTCTGGGCACTGCTGGGAGGAGTCTGCACACACCCCTCCTGCGTCTGGGCACTGCTGGGAATGATAGGCACACACCCCTCCTGTGTCTGGGCACTGCTGGGAGGACTCTGCACACACCCCTCCTGCATCTGGGCACTGCTGGGAGGACTCTGCACACACCCCTCCTGTGTCTGGGCACTGCTGGGAATGATAGGCACACACCCCTCCTGTGTCTGGGCACTGCTGGGAGGACTCTGCACACACCCCTCCTGCATCTGGGCACTGCTGGGAGGACTCTGCACACACCCCTCCTGTGTCTGGGCACTGCTGGGGGGACTCTGCACACACCCCTCCTGCGTCTGGGCACTGCTGGGAATGATAGGCACACACCCCTCCTGTGTCTGGGAACTGCTGGGAGGACTCTGCACACACCCCTCCTGTGTCTGGGCGCTGCTGGGAATGATAGGCACACACCCCTCCTGTGTCTGGGCACTGCTGGGAGGACTCTGCAAACACCCCTCCTGTGTCTGGGCACTGCTGGGAATGATAGGCACACACCCCTCCTGTGGCTGGGCACTGCTGGGAGGACTCTGCACACACCCCTCCTGCATCTGGGCACTGCTGGGAGGACTCTGCACACAACCCTCCTGTGTCTGGGCACCGCTGGGGGGAATCTGCACCCACCCCTCCTGCATCTGGGCACTGCTGGGAATGATAGGCACACACCCCTCCTGTGTCTAGGCACTGCTGGGAGGACTCTGCACACACCCCTCCTGTGTCTGGGCACTGCTGGGAATGATAGGCACACACCCCTCCTGTGTCTGGGCACTGCTGGGAGGACTCTGCACACACCCCTCTTGTGTCTGGGCACTGCTGGGAATGATAGGCACACGCCCTCCTGTGTCTGGGCACTGCTGGGAGGACTCTGCACACACCCCTCCTGCGTCTGGGCACTGCTGGGAGGACTCTGCACACACCCCTCCTGTGTCTGGGCACTGCTGGGAATGATAGGCACACACCCCTCCTGTGTGTGGGCACTGCTGGGAGGACTCTGCACACACCCCTCCTGTGTCTGGGCACTGCTGGGAATGATAGGCACACACCCCTCCTGTGTCTGGGCAC